>NC_134835.1:60552698-60580285 GCF_004210375.1 Tachypleus tridentatus
AGTATGACTTATTAAAGTAAACTTTAAGCGTTTTCTAGTTTTGGGACAATTTTGAGCTTGGGGTAAGCACTGAATTTGTGGTTATTACAAAGTAGATATTTCAAGGAATTCCATTTGTTGATTTCAAATAATGAGGAATTACAGTCAGATGAATATGTCAAAGAAACGCAGGTCAAGTTCATTGAATTTTCATAAAATAAGGTTTTTTACGATGAAAAGCTTAGAGTCAGACACCCTTACCCGCTGTGTTGTCTTACCCCAGAATAACAATGTAGGCTTCACCAATAATGTATGTTTTCGCTTCACTCTTATAACCACATATGTTCTATGTCTTTGCCTTTTATAACGAGCAACTAGATTACTTATCAAACAGCGCATGACCTTCCTCATACATTTCAAGGATATTTAAATAATAACTTAAATTATTTAACTGCTGTTGCTAAATGCAGAATTTATTTAAGATTGCAGTTTATTAGCTTAATGGGGACATCTTATCTTATCTAAGGGCGCTGTTTTATCTATAACAACAATAATTCATTTACAATAAAACAGGAATAATTTGAAGCCATTATTTTTATGAAGGAATGCATAATACTACTAATTAACTATCAACTCGTGTGATATAGCATATTTCTGAAAAGAATTTGGAACTCGCCAGGTATTGTCGATATGGTTTAATAAACTGTAATATTCTTATCATCAACGAGATCTTTATGATAGTGAGTCAAGATGAGGGCGAGGAGTTATTTAGAATTCGAGAGAGTTTAATAATTGCATATATTTAACCTATATCGAATCAACAAAGTTCAGCAGCATCACATGCTCTAAAACTTTTATCTTTGAATATATTACATTGATATTCAGAGTGTCCACTAATGCTCACGTGTTAGAGACAGTGACTTTTCTTTTTCATCTTTATGTTTTTTCTATATAATGGTATGTAATACTGAAATAGAAATGGGATCATCAAAAAGTAAGGAAATCATGTAGGTATGGGTGAGATAACATTATAATACTTGATGGTTTTAACGTGATGCAACCTTAAAGTGGGTAAGGCCATCATTCTACTCATTCCCACTTCGCATGCCCTTTCAACCTAAATGAAATATGTATATCACTAAATTTCTCTGCTGTAAACTTTGTTTCAGAAACCAAGTACAAATGCATGTGTGTAATCAGATTACGTGAACGTAATAAAATGCAAGAAATTAAAAGTGGGGTGTTTGATGTGGGAAGTAAAGACAGAAGCTCAAATAGTTGTACTTTGTTTATTGAAGACATTACAGCTATCTGGCTGTTAAATGGTGAGCTGAAAGAATCAAAAGCATGAAAACCACTAACTTTTAATTTTTTTAATTTGTTGAGTATTTAGAAAGGATTTGGTACTGTTATCAAGTTTCTAATTTGATCAAAGTTCAACGTAAAACAAGAAACAGGAATAAGCAGAACAATGGTCATACCTATTTTGAGGTTAAACTTCACCAAAACTACCAAGTGTTATAATGTTATACCACCAATTTCTGACTTGTTTTCTTACTTTTTTGATTCTCTCATTCGTACTTTCTAATTTTTTATTTAAAAATGCACTTATCTCATAGTTTTTTTGTTTTTTTTTGGTATTAAGTCCCGAGAGCGACTGGGATCTAAACTTATTATTCTCGTAACTTTCCTTTGAGCTAAGTCTTGAGAGTGTCTGGGCTCTAGAGCTATCTTTTCCATGACCATTCTTGGAGATACCTATCGATATTTCCCGACTTCTGCTGATATACATGCTACATTTTTTCTTCAGTTTAGCCAGGGTGGCAGCCTTTTCTTTGGCTATATTAATGACTAAGGCTTGTTTTACATATTCAACAATTTTTTTCTAACCTCATTTCTATTCTTGCAGTAGTACTCTCTTTTCTGGGATAAAGAATGCTCAAGGTTATCAACATAAGATTTTCTCCTTTTCTTTCATTTTGTTTTTTAAAAAGGCATATACTAAAATTCACATTGTTTGAAGTATAATCTTAAATGTCAATAAATTTTACTTGAACAAATGCAAAGGTAAATTTTACAACATATCATTTTTGTTTTAAGTTCAGAGCACTCAAGCACAATCATGTTCGACTTTGGTAGTGGTAACATCTGTTCTCACGAAGGAAATTCATGTCTTAGGCAACGATTACTATGGTAAAATTGTTTTGTTCAACACAAAACCCTTGAGTCAGAGTGTATAGACCTAAAATCTTTGTTTTCCAAATTTACATCATTGCTAGAATTAGATCTAAATAATCTACGTGATCCACATTTTTTTATCTAGCTGATACAACTGCAACTGATTAAGCAGCATGTGCACATAAGAAATAGTGCACCCGCACATAATATGAGGGCAGGCTGTTACTTGGCAACACACAGAGCGTAATCGTAATAATAGAATATGGATACAAGTGTATTGTTAGCTCGTTAGTAGTGAACAAATATATATATGTGCATAGGTGCGAAGTGTTTATAGAGTCTTTTTTACATGTTGTTTGCACTGTGTATAGTACTTTAATTTGTATTGCACATATTGCTTATCTTGTCCATTCCTACTAGAAGTGTTACCATATTTAGACAAATCTCTAAATCAATGAATATTATAGCAAACTGTCAACTATTTATGTTAAACATTAAACTGTCAAATTACCAAAAAGTAATCTTAATGAAAATTGTAAGTTTACAAGCGTTTTCAGATAGTTAATTCTCTTGATAAAATTCTCTGTAAAGGTTTTTCAAACTTGTTGACATAATGAAATTTGTTTCATTTCTTAGCTTATATTTTTTAAGCGGTTCATTTATATAATTGACACTATTCTGTGACTCAATATATTAGTTTAGTGTTAAGCATATATCTACATAATGGGACATTCGTGTTGTGCCCACCACGGGTATGGAAACAAGGATTTTAGTGTTAAAAGACTTCAGACTTATCGCTGAGCCACTGTGAATCAAGCCAGTAACACAAATTTTTCTGTAAGAGTTAAAAGTAGAAATACAATGAAATAATTTGATAGATTAATTTTCATAGGTTTCGTTATTTACGTCATATTCAAGTTTTTGTGTAAATAAAACTTGGAAGCTACACCAGTTTTGTACAAAGGTCAGATCTGTTGAAACAGGTTTATAGAACTTGTATATGTTTCATCATTTATGAAGAAAGATACTTTTTATTTCATGATTGATACATTTTACGATACCACTAACTTCTTTTTTAAAGGATAGAGATTTTTACGATCACAGCAAATAAAATAGAAATACGTAAACAAACTAACTTAATTTGAAAAAAAGTTTTAAATCACGAGAGTGAGACGGAAATTAAGTATTTACTGGATAAAAATGACATTCACTAAAACATCGGTTGTATTTTAATATTTCTACGGATTTTATTTTATACCAGAAATATACAAAACTTTCATATTATACTTATTTCAAAACGTATTTAAAAAAAAAAATGTTTTAAGGCATTTTTGAAACGCGCAATATTTCAGGCTATTATGTCACGTGAGCAGTTTAACGGTACTTAGATGAACAGTTTTCTTTGGTTGGTTTGTTTGTTTTTGAAATTAAACCCAAAGCTACACAATGGGCTTTCTGTGCTCTGCCCATCACGAGTATCGAAGCTCGAATTCTAATGATGTGAGTCCGCAGACATACTGCTGTACCACTTGGGGTCAGATGTTCAGGATTGTTAATTCAGATACAAATGCTTGTGGAGAGAAGTTTAATTAATTATACAGTATTCGATAACTTTAACTTAGTAGTTGTCTCAGTTTAATGGATTAGTCAAAATAATACGGACTTTACATAAATTACAATTATCGTTTTTTAGATAGACACCTGCTAATTTTGAAATAGTTACACTAGTTATTACTTATATTTGTTATAATAGAACAGATTATTTTAAAATATTTTTTGGAGTTACTTCATTTATATAACCACTATGTTCACTATTACGATTTTAGATATTATAACTAAACCGCTTCATAAATTAGATTTAAATACTTAACCATTTAGCCACGATGAAAGATTTAGCAGAAATGATCCCCCAAAAACGTTAAGTATATTTCAAAACACCTAAAAATTTGGGCTCTTCCAAATATTTAAAGTCTAAAGAAGAATAAATAACTATTCAAAAGCGCCCAAGTTTCTGAGTGTTTTGAAATCTAGTTAAATATTTAATTGTTCATATATTTTTAAATATAATATAGGTTTTTTTATTTGAGTAATGAGTTATAGATAAATATAAAGTATGTGATCTAGAACTAAACTATGCTCATTTTGTTTCTTGATTAGTCTCTGGGTATGTATGGTTAAGGTCAGAACTTGTCTGTTCTGGTGTTCGGTTTGCGTGCTATAAAGTCTCAAGCTTCAGCTGAGTATCAAACATGCTGGCCCTATTCTAAGATACAGTAGTTTGAGACTATGGTTTCCTTTTCCTATAAATAAGTCTTCCTAGTGATGCAGAGGATGTGCCCTTAATAAACATTCTGATAGACTTATTAATAAATATACGGCATAAACAATCTTGTGTTAAAGACCACTTCAACGTTTGTTCTGTAAAACAAAAGTGTGTGTGTGGGGGTTTAAGTAGCTATTTAATTTAATACACAATAGAATTAATATGAAATAATAATCAAAACAGTTATTCTGGCTTATGCACTGTCTTTAAGTTAAATAGTATAAATATACAAATGTGTAACGAAAGGTAACTTCACAAAAGAATTTATTCAACTGAACGTAATTTTCAATTGCAAATCGCCCACCTTTCTGTTTATATGCTACGACAATTACTTGTATTCATTGAAGTCTGTGGAAAATAATCTTATTGTGTTGTCAAGATATAACTCAATGCATTTGCTAATTTATAATATTTTTTGTAACGTAATCTTAAGTTATGTAACATTTTTATAACGTAATCTTAAGCAAAATTACTTCTTTTTTTTACATTTTGCTTGGTTTTCTGTTGTGTGGAATCTTTTTTAGGACTTTCCTACTAATCGTTGAGTGCAGTTATTAGCTTATCGATCAGTAGCTACTGTAGTTAAAGATAAAATTCAGAATGTCGTTCCCTAAACTGGACAGAATGCAACAGCAGTCCATATAAAACTCTTTAACAGTTTCCACCATAGCTTAGACAATTTGTGAATACTTTGGTTTGAATCTCACGGAAAGCTACACGAGGGCTATCTGTGCTAGTCGTCCCTAATTTAGTAGTGAAAGAAAAGACTGGAGGGATGGCAGTTAGTCATCACCAACTCTTGGGCTACTCTTTTATCAACGAATAGCGCGATTGACCATAACATTATAATTGTCCCACGACTGAAAGAACGAGCATATTTGGTGGGACGAGAATTCGAACTCGCGACTTAAAGATCGCGAGTCTAACGCCATAATCACCTAACTATGCCATTTATGTGAAAGAAAAGTGTTACAAGTAGTTCTAAGTTTTGTTATTTTAGCATTTTTACATTTCACTCTTAAAAAAATTTGAAAATATTTTGAATTTGAGTGCTTGTCCCTTGGTGACTCAGCAGTAAAGCTGAGAACTTACAAGGCTCAAAATCGTGTTTCGATACACGTGGTGGGTACGAACCAAATGAGCTATTGTGTAGCTTTATGCTTAACAACAAACAAGTAAATGAACGTTTGTCAAGTTTCTTGACTGTTCGTTTGATTCATCAGTATTTACATTGGTTCTAAAATAATAACTGAGTTGCAAGCTGTCTGAAGCCTGATAAAGATGATGTTACTGTTATTCTGAATACCTAAAGACAATTATACTACTACAATGACATGGTAAGACAATGTTTTTAGTATTAAAACTTAGAAGTTTTTCTGTTGTTTTTTTTAGATCGTTTTGGCTTGAAGTAATTTCTATGTGTAATGCCTAGAAATTTTCTTAGCAATTCGAACCTTCATGAGGTTTGGAAAACAAATATCGCATAGATATACCAGAGTTAACGGGTTTGAGAGTTAGTCAATGAGTCAAAGACTGGTTAACTATTGATTTTCTTTTGTCGTGATACTAGTACTAGTGTATTATTACTGCATTAGTCAGCCAATTTAAAAAAAAAGTAAGTGAATGTTTAGTTTCTTTCTAGTTTGTTTTTACTGTTAAGCACATTCACTTTTAAATTACTTTGAGATGAGCTTAATATGCTTCCCACGTACTTTTCAATAAGATTTCATTGGTTTTTAAAAGGACGATGTTGTTAAAACCCTTGCTAAGTTCTTATACATAATGATACAGTTAAAGTTGTCTTGGAAGGAGACACGGTAGTAATGTAACAACTTTGAACCAAATGTGTTCTATTATTCCTTATTTAAAGGTGCTTTAAGACGCAATCATTCATTGGGCAGATGAAGGATTTGTGGTCTGGCTGGTTTTGTTTTATATGTCATAGGTATCTTTTTGTACTACTTCAATTTTTTTCTTTACAGCTTCTCTGCACTTCATAGCCATATATTTTTACTACTTCAATTTCCTAACCATTCTGTACCTTTGCAATAACGTTTTTTATCTCGTCTTCAATCAAATTAATTTTCATTCTTAACTTTTCTTTAAAATGTATGTTTCTTTCTTTCAAATTCTCTACGAAAGTTTATATTTTTAATTATTTTTTCTCTCTTCTAGTTTTACCTCTTTCTATTGATTTTTGTCTCTTACATTTTCTTTTACTTTCCTATCTATTTCTTCTTGGTATTCGTTTATGTTTCTCCCAAGATCTACTAACTGTTTCTCCAGTTTTTCTGTTTCCTTCTTCTGGTTTTCTTTTAATTCTTTTTCATATTGTTTCATCATATTTCCAACCCCAACTCAAGCACATTTCTCCAATTTAATGTTCAGTCTAGAAAATGTGTTGGAATTGATGAAACAGTAGAAATAAGAATAAGCAGGAAGAAACACAGCAATAAAGATCTAGAAGAAAGAGATAATGAAAAATCAGATGTTAAAACAAGGTTAAAAAATATATATGGAAAAATTAAAAGAAGAACAAAAAAGAAAGACAAAAGCAAATTCAAATAAGAACACTGAAATAAAAAATAAGAGCAGATGAACATTATAGTAAATTGAAATAAGATCAAGAGATAATGGAATAGAATTTAATAAAAAAATTAGAATAGAAACAAGATTTAAGAAAGAATTAAAAATAGAAATCCATATTATTGACGATAGTATCGAAGAGGCCACTAAAGATAGGCATTAGGTTTATAACAACAAAATTGAAGAAGTCATAGAAAACGTATGGAAGAAGGTCAGTTCTAGAATAAGATATTTTGAAACAAAATTTGCAATGATCAAATCAGCCTCACCTGGTTTTTTCATTTGGCCAATAATTTCAGCCTCAAAAACAGTTGATTGTGAAATATAAATTCGGAGAGCCAGTTATGACCGCAGAACCTTCTAGGACCACTTCAGTTTATCAGTATCTAATCCAGTTCTAGAATTTAGATGGCTAGTTTAACAATACTACCCACTTGAAAAACTAATATATCATAATGGGAAAGTACTTTTTGGTATATCACGCTTAGGTCGAAATATTATTTAGAGCAATCTTCCAGCTGAGAGTAATAACAGCTATCAAGTATTGGTGGCTGCCTTACCAAACAGTTTAGAGTATCACATCAAAGTAACATTTAGGAGCACTGGAAGAAGGAAAGAAGAGACTTGAGCTGAAATTGTAGAAGATGTGAAAACGGTTGTTCATGTGTCTTACTCCAAAACCACACGTGAAATTACAGATTTTTTGACACTCGATTAATTTACACATGCAATAGTGGATAAAAAAATGTAAATCAGGTATACATCATAATGGAACATGAATCATTCAGATTTGTAGACCTACAAATAAATTTATTACTCAGGTATTATAAACGTATCAGATCAAATGATACAGAAACACCTTTTCTTTGCAATGAAGACCTGAAAGAGTTTAAACGGTTCATTATACAACTGTTTACAAAGAATGAAAAATATAAACCACACGAAAGATGTTGCAACAATAACTTAAAATAACGTTACTAGAAATTGTCATGAAAAATCATTGGATAATTAGATTGCTAAAACTGTGAAAATAATGGATACTAGATCTGAGTGTGATATCACTGAAAATTAGCCAAGTTGATGGAATATTAAGTACGTGAATGCTCAATAATTTGTTCCATAAGAAATAATGAATGAATTATAGTCAGCTAGGTTTGAATTTATGTCGTGGTTAGGAGTGAAAAGGCAACAAGTAATAGATTGTTTAATTGTACTTGTGAGTTAGGTCTATCGACCGCTGTACTTATAAACCTTGTGTATTGAATTTGAGTATTTAGTTTATAAAAGACGTATTAATAATACATTTGTACCACTAAGAGAACAAAGTCATGTACAGAACGTTTTTTACACAGTTAAATATGCTACCAAAGCAAAATCTTTATATTAAAAGAACTATGCAATTTGTTTTGAATTGTTAAATTATAGTTAAATGATTTTTGTTTGAAAATTACTGTTATCATAAAAACATTTCTTTATGGCGGTTATAGGCGTCCACAGGATATATTACAGAGGGAAAAGATAACAAAATGATATCAAAGCTATAACTAAGGAACCGCAAAACCGATAATCCGAGGATCAACTACCCCTCCTTGTAGATACCCATGACAGCAGTATATCTTCGTCTTAGTTTGATACTTTTTCGAAACTGAAGAAGCCATCATGTATTTTGGTTTAAATGAAATACAGCATACTAAACAGCATCCTCTTGTAATTTTTCCCAGATAGTTTTTTGAATGTAATTAGTTATAAATTCATCCGGGTAATTCAAGTTTCACTTCAGTGCAGCTGACTGTATCATCTCACTGTTTCTCTTTTTTTTTCAAGTATAACTCGAATGAACTTTTGAATTTTTAAATCTTTGGATAGAATTAAGAATCCCCTACTTAAACATTTCAGTCTGGTTTTCGAACGCTTATTCACTATAAAAGGATATTGTTTGTTCATATTAAAAAAAAATTGTAAAGGCACAACAAAGCCAACATTTTGAATTCTCCATCGTGTCTTAAAATACGATGCTCTAGTGTAAATTTGCACGTTCAAGTTATTAGTAGTGCAGATAATAAATACACATTAAAGATAAGACACACTCTAATGATCAAATAATTGAATACAATTTTGAATGAACGTTAATCCCTGCTTTATTATTAATATAAGTGTAATTCAAGCCATGTTCTACCTAAACTTTCCTACTTAAAAATCTGATGAATCGATTTACTTATTTACGTCAATCACAAAAAAACATTGGAATCAGAGATGTACAATTAGAAGAAACCATTAATTCAAGAAGTATGCTCAAACTAAGAAGTATGATACACCGTGCGAAAACACATTCGATATGGCAAGAAAGTGTGAAAAAGATGTTGTGTTGCAAGCGTATTTTCATCGCATATTTTTATAGAAAACAAATAAAACACCTACTTGAAAATGACAAATTCTTAAGTGTCGTTAATACTTAAAGTTTCATTCATAAAATTTCCATGAAATTACTATTAACAGTATTTCAGATAATTTTCTAAAAAAATTGAATTTAAATATGAATTTAAATTCATATTGGATTTTGCAAGAATATATTGCTAATGAATTGTGTAAGATCCAGGCCTATATGACACTACTTCTAAAGACGTTTAAATTATTGTTAGAAGTGACCACCAAATAACTTCTATTAATTATAAATACCTTTTTTTTTTTCAATCTGAACCAAACAAAATTAAACTTTAGCATTACGTCTTCTACAAAATGTAAATTCACCAGTACGAAGAAAAGGAAAATACACAACAGAATCAATTTCTGAAGTTTCTGAAGATTTGATTAAATTATTGAAATTTTCACGTTGTAAAAGATCCACGAGATAAACAGCTTATATAAAAGTCCTTTCATAATATTTATCTATGTAAAACGAGAATCAACAACTGTAGAGAATATAAGTATTATTCGAAACACATCACGCGTTGGTTGTTATTACATTTTTATAAATTTACATTAAGAAGTTTATATTTAGAGATTAACCGTTTGTGGGTCTATAAAACTGAATTAGACTGAAAAACATTCCAAAAATATTATCTGGTTTGCTGAAATTTCACGTGATCGATTTCCAGAGACCTTAATTATTTTCCATTTCATTGTGACGTGAGCTAAAAGAAATAAAGTGACTTGTAAGTGGCAGTATTTGGTTTTAAGCTTCAATAATACATAAACATATATCCGAGTTTAAATCCTTGTATTTTTCTTAAGCAATACATCAACTGTCACACATAGAAAACACAATCCTGTTGCATTCTCAGAATACGTTGATCCAATTTCCATACCATGAAAAGAAATACAGATTCGCAGTGAATCAATGTTTATTTTAACTGATCAATCTGTTTATCAACTTTTACAAGAAGGCCTTGAATAGAAAAGGAAACTTTTTTAAACTTAGCTTAAGTTGTTTATAACAGATTATTTTTAAATTTAAACAAACATTACAAGTATTGTTTTGTATTGTTGTATTGCTCTACAATTTCACAGTTATAATTTAATATATTTAATTATCTACTGCAATTTATAATTTGAATTACCTTTACTGTCATATTTGTTTAGAGTAAAACACAATTTAAAATTTGAGATATTATTTTTCTATAAATCACACACATATCACTTCTTTAACTTTCAGAACAACAACAACAAAAAAAAGATTTTCAGGTATCAGTTGCTTTGAGTTCTCGTATATAAAACGCACAAAGTCTCTGCCTGAAAATACACTCTTATCGTGCTTGTTGGATGGCCAAGCTCCACAAAGTTGTTACAAGTGAAGAGCGGAAACGAATTTAAGAGACTGTGGAAACAGACTGGGCGGAGTAACAATGAATAATGAAAAGAGCTGCTACCCTGTTTCCTTTCAACAGCAGCTAGGCCTCGAGGAAACATATACTGAAGAAAGCGGTCTTTGTTTCTGATTATGTCAGAAGTTTGAAGAACATGAAAGCCAAGCTGATATTGACGAACAGAACCAGTATTACTAACTGTTGTCTCGAGAACCAGGCCTGTATAAAATAAGAGGAAAGAATAGAAAAAACACAACATAATTTCACTTAAATTGTTCACAATGTTGAAATGAAATAGCAATAACTTATCTTAAAAGTATTCACATTTTTTTTTTATTTTCCCCAAAATTAACATTTAGTCAAGGAGTTTGTTTGTCGATTTACTTCTCATTTGATCTTCAGTGCTCAAGATTCAAGTGCATTAGTGTACAATTTCAGTAACAATAAAATATAAATTATAAACCGTAGAATTTTATTTACGATAGGTAAACAACTGTTCAAATACGAAACTAATATAAAATATCTTTGAGTAACAGTCTTTACTATGGATTTAACTGCGTTGATGAGAGCCTTAATCGATCGAAAACTGTAGGTTTATAATTGACGTGGTATTAGTTTTGTTACGTAATATCTCCACCAACATAGACGTGGTATTCTATTGACGGAAATAATATGTATGAGTAATGAAAAAAATGATCTTTATCTGTGTTTGGTAAGTAATTGTAAAATGAAAAATAAAGCATTGACAACATTTGTTAAATGGCTGAAGAAACAATATAAAAGTAAACTCTAAACTATGTAAATCAAATAATCACATAAAACTAAAAAGTAATCATATTAAAATAATGCCTAACTAATAGAAAGTAAAGCCCAACTTTATTGTGATAATTTAATTTTATGAATGAATAAAATTCCTTATTTACGACAAGAAAGGAAAGCACAATACGTGATCATCAATGAAATTATCGCTTTTTCATTTGAACAAGAAAATACATAAAAATGACATATGGCAAGACATAGACGTAAACCATATTTTGCCATTCGTAACTCAAAACTAATATTTTACTGAATAATTGCAAAATGATATAAAAATAGTTATGTAAAATGCATTTTCAAAACATGCTTTTGAAATAACTAAGTAAATTTAATACCAATAATAGCATTACATCTATATTCACAGATATTTAGCAAAAATAATTCTGAGAAGCTAATGCACGTCTCACATTCTTTGTTTACGTAGATTTTGTCAGTAAATCTTTCACTTTTATTCAGTAAGCAGAGGGCCTGGCATGGCCAGGTGGGTAAAGCGATTGACTCGTTTTCTGAGGGTCGCGGGTTCGAATCTCTATCGCGCCAAACATGTTTGCCCTATCAGCCGTGGGGGCGTTATAATGTTACTATCCAGCCCACTATTCGTTTGTAAAAGAGTAGCCCAAGAGTTGGCAGTGGATGGTGATGACTAGTTGCCTACCGTCTAGTCCTAAACTACTAAATTAGGGAAGGCTAGCGCAGATAGCCCTCGTGTAGCTTTGCGCGAAATTTAAAAACAAACAAACAGTAAACAGAAAACAAACAAAACGATCCACCAAAGTTATACATGAATATATCTCTTTTACAGACTTCTACTTCGGCTAAATTTTTAGGATTAGCTTATGATACCAAATTAACCTGACCAGAATCTGGAAAAAAGTAAATTATGAAAGAAGTCTTTCAGTTAAAAATCGAAGCACATCATCTGATAATATAATAAAAATCTACAAAGCATACATTAGACCTATAATATAATACACATATCCAGCCTGGATAAACATAACACAATCTACAAAAAACACAAAATTCAATCTTAACTTCAGATTATAAATTACCACGTAGTGCTTCATCCACATTCATGTACAAGTATGCAAACATAGAGACAGTATCCTATAGACTTTTGCATAATGCATTAAATTATTATAATAAAAATTGGCATAAAAATGATTTATTATGTGATTTACGTACATGATGAAAATAGTACTACGTACCTCTCTCCTATGAATATATATTTAAGAAATATAAATCAAGCTGACAACTATGCACTAGACGCTTAAAAATAGTATAATATTCACATTTTTTGTATTATTATTTTTTTTCTCTCTTCCTTTTTCTTTCTTTCTCTTTTTCCGTTAAATATATATATATATATATATAGATAAACTTAAAATAAAAATAATAATGGAAATATATATATATAAAAGAAGAAAATAAAAAAATAAAAAACACAAATAAAAAGGACAACTCAAGACAATACATGGACATTGCCCTGAAAAGGCCCGGAGTACTGTGGGATACTCTGGCCCAAAAGCACTACAACAATAACATAGTAGTAGTCGACATAAGCTAGGGATGGAGGAAGAGGTCTTGTTCACCTGACCCTCCTGGGTGTTTAAAATTTAACATACCCAAATCCTCACAAAGAAGCGAAGCAGAGCGCATAGTATTATTTTAAAGAATTGGGAAGAAACAATATAATTGTACTTTTGTCTTGTTTTTCTTCAATTTTGTAATTATGAAGTTTCACCAAGTACTGAAGGTTTCAAAATATAACTATTAAATGAGATTACTTGTAAAATCAGCTTTTAAACTGTCTTTAGCAAATTAACTATTTGAAACAACTTACACTTATAAGGGTACTAAATATGTTTATATACACCATATAATATTTGATATATCGCTGACTTCCTGTATCACTTAAATGTTGAAACGTAGTTGATAATTCTTTATGATTCAATTTGATGAAACTTAACTTGCTTCAAATCTTTTATCCCTTACAGAATTTTGAAAGTAAATTATAAACCATTTGCGCTAAGTCTCAACAATTGCGTTAAGAATAATAAAATAATGAGTTTGTTTGTTTGTTTTGGAATTTCGCACAAAGCTACTCGAGGGCTATCTGTGCTAGCCGTCCCTAATTTAGCAGTGTAAGACTAGAGGGAAGACAGCTAGTCATCACCACCCACCGCCAACTCTTGGGCTGCTCTTTTACCAACGAATAGTGGGATTGACCGTCACCTTATACGCCCCCACGGCTGGGAGGGCGAGCATGTTTAACGCGACGCGGGCGCGAACCCGCGACCCTCGGATTACGAGTCGCACTTACAAGCCCCCCCAGTAACATAGCGGAGTGTCTACGGACTTACAACGCTAGAAACCGTGTTACCTGGCATGTACGAAAATGAATTATATGGTAATCTGAAAAGGGCTAGAACCAGATGTGTATCTTTTGATCTGAGTCCATTATGTAGCTTTGCGTTTAATTACAAACACCAGCAACAGCTTCGCTTTCAATAACCCATTATTTAGAGAATATATTTTATGTGGATGCAATTTAAATATATATATATATATATATATATATATATATATATAAAAGAGTGTAAACTGATACGTTTTGACAGGTTTTACACAGATTAAAAAAAGGCAAATTTACAAAATATTTGGTTTTGAAAATTATACGTTACAGATTGAGCATGAGTGTTTAATGCAGTTGACTATATATTCTCTCTTATATTTATTTATTAGTCTACTCGTGTTTCTCTATTAACAATTCTCCCGAAACAACAAGTAATGACATTTCATTATTATTACTTAAGGGAATCTAGTGCAAGTCACTTCAAGTAAAGCAAGAGTCCGACATAGCCAGGTGGATAGGGTGCTTAACTAGTAAACTGAGTGTCGCTGATTCGAATTCCCGTCACATCAAACATGCTCTCTCTTTCATTCATGAGAGGTGTTGTAATGTTGTCATTATTTCTACTATTCGTTGGTAAAAGAGTAGCTCAAAAGTTGGCAGTGGGTGGTGATGACTAGCTGCCTAACATTTAGTCCTACGCTGCTAACTTTTGGACGGCTAATGTAGATAACCCCTGTGTAGCTTTGCGCGAAATTCAATCAAGTACTGCCAATATTTGATTGTTTTCTGGCATGTACGAAAATGAATTATATGGTAATCTGAAAAGGGCTAGAACCAGATGTATATCTCTTGATCTGAGTTATTCATACGTGTAAACACTAAAAAGTTAACCCACCTAGAATTAATAAATATTAGTTAAAAGTTACCTAAGAACTTTTCTTTATTTTTTCACTATAAACAGTTGTTGTTTTGAATTAAGCACAAAGCTACGCAATGGACTATCTGTGCTCTGCCCACCACAGGTATCGAAACCCGATTTTTAGCGTGGTAAGTCCACAGACATAGCGCTGAGCCACTGGGAGACCTCTATAAATATTAAATTTTCAAAAGAATGTAAGATCAAATGTATAGTGCTTAGATTTCAGTATTTTCCCCGTATCTGTTTTGGAAAAAAAATGTCATTGTTATTTTGGAGAATTTATCTAATTTAACGTCTGTAATAAATTAGAAAAAACAAACAAACAACAACTATTTGACTTACAAACAGTAATGAAAATTTTTATATCTGGGATTAAGTGGAAGACTTTGAAACTACATGGTTGTTGGGTAAATTGATACCACAGTAATCTGAAAAGGGCTAGAACCAGATGTATATCTTTTGATCTGAGTTATTCATACGTGTAAACACTAAAAAGTTAACCCACCTAGAATTAATAAATATTAGTTAAAAGTTACCTAAGAACTTTTCTTTATTTTTTCACTATAAACAGTTGTTGTTTTGAATTAAGCACAAAGCTACGCAATGGACCATCTGTGCTCTGCCCACCACAGGTATCGAAACCCGATTTTTAGCGTGGTAAGTCCACAGACATAGCGCTGAGCCACTGGGAGGCCTCTATAAATATTAAATTTTCAAAAGCATGTAAGATCAAATGTATAGTGCTTAGATTTCAGTATTTTCCCCGTATCTGTTTTGGAAAAAAATGTCATTGTTATTTTGAGAATTTATCTAATTTAACGTCTGTAATAAATTAGAAAAAAACAAACAAACAACAACTATTGACTTACAAACAGTAATGAAAATTTTTATATCTGGGATTAAGTGGAAGACTTTGAAACTACATGGTTGTTGGGTAAATTGATACCACAGTGGATGTTTAACATTAAGTTGTCTATGTTCAGTTTTAATCCGTATAGTTACTGAGTACAGTTAGTTTATCCAGTTATAGATAACTGTAATATTTTATTGGCATTGAGTTATGATAGGATAAATTACTTACTGTCTGTTAATCGCTTTCTTAATTTTTATTTGTATAAAGAGAATATCTTCAATTCGCATACAAGTTAAACATTTTTGCGACCGTGAGCAGTTTAATGAGAATATTCTACTTGTTATTACGCTGGTAAAATAATATTTAGGACAAGCTTAAGTAAAATAGTCTACGATCAGCTCCACCTACTTAGTCTATATGTAGACCATACGTAAATGTATTACATCAAACGCCGCTCATTCCTCCTAGTGTGCTTATTTCGGTATATATAGTGGAAAGTTTACACAAAACGATTCCCAGTAGACAAAAGTCAACCAATGGGGTCGTAACAAGATTGTTTTCTAGTATGTAAGAACATGAGTTGTGTCAAGAAGCGACCGAGGTAACCAGTTAGCTAATCTGGGAAGAGAGTAATTTGGCAGCTAGCCTAACCGGGCTTTCTATGGACTAATTTGGCCAAAGTATGTGTGAGTAGATCACGTTGCTTTCACAAAGACCTGGACTTGTGCGACTAGAACCACATAAGTTCCATGCAAAGAATCTTTTACGTTTTAAGTTTGAATATAGCAGGAGCTAATGCGTTGTTTCGCAAAGTGAAATGTTGTAGTACAGTATACATTATTTGGATTTGTCGAGCCTTACAGCTGATAGTAAAACCAGTTTCTGTCAACATTCGTTGGAAGACGAAACACAGCATTTCCTGTTTAACAGCTGTTTTTTTTGTAGTTAAGATAATAAAAAAATAAGTGAACCAAACTTTGATGTAGATTTAGTTGACAATGTTTAATTAGGTAATATAAGATGACCATGTTTTATCCAAAATTAACACTCACTGCAACTGTACGTCCATTAGTTGTATGGTTGTCACAAGAACATACCACTACATCTATACATGTACAAAATAAACATCTTCTACTTGAATTAGGAATTGACATTTTTGATTTAAGTGCAAAAATCGTTTATGAGGTTTGGACAAGCTTCGCCTCTATCGACAACTAAACAAAACTTTCAAATTACATTTTTAACCAAAATATAATGAGCTTATAGATTCTCCATTCGAGTTATTAGAAAACAGGGCCAGTAACTCAATTATATTCATCTTTTTTTTTTTCAGACAAAGAGGTGTGTTTGGTTAGTAACATGATATGGTTAGTGACAGTCAGATATTGGTATACATTGCTTTCAATGAAAATAAAAGTAATAAGCTAAATATTCAATAGCGGAGTGAAATGATTCAAGAGTAATCAGATGGAGAGCTCTTGAAGGGAACATGATAGGCAGATCAAAAAGTTGGCTTTAAAGCATTCTAGAGTATATAAATAGGTTATAAACTACTTTGGATCCACTTTACCTCCTACCGTCCTATGAGGCTGTACTGGGCTGTATTTGTTATTAACTAAGCCTGTATAAGATATAAGACGAAACGTAGTTTATCGGTAATTACGGTATTAATTTATTTTTTACCAAATATGGCAAGAAATTTTGTGTTGAAAATATTACACTGAAATTAAGGTTGTTTCTACATATGACACACTTTTGCATTATTTAATATTCAGATGTATTTCGTGAGTTAGAAAGTTGCGAATTTCAACCATGATATGTATTTTTATTTTATTTTGATATCACTGGTTAGTTGCATGTGTCTGTAACTCATTTTCGAATGTTACACGTTACCTACGTGTTATTTTTTCTCAGCGTTTTAATATCAATGATAAAATGTCATAGTTTTAAAAAACGTTTTTTTTTGCGAGTTATTGTAATTCCATATCAGATAGAACACGGTGATATATCTTTAAACCATTTGTTTGTTTTCTTTGTCATATTTACTCAATTTCCCATAAACATTGATTTTGTTTGTTTGTTTTGAATTTCGCACAAAGCTACTCGAGGGCTATCTGTGCTAGCCGTCCCTAATTTAGCAGTGTAAGACTAGAGGGAAGGCAGCTAGTCATCACCACTCACCGCCAACTCTTGGGCTACTCTTTTACCAACGAATAGTAGGATTGATCGCACATTATAACGCCCCCACGGCTGAAAAGGCGAGCATGTTTGGCGCGACGGAGATGCGAACCCGCGACCCTCAGATTACGAGTCGCACGCTTTACGCGCTTGGCCATGCCGGGCACATAAACACTGAATACAGTATAACACCAGATTACTTGTTTTTCACACTTATAAATAGAAAATCCCCCTTACTCGGTAGCTTATTGGTAAGTCTGAGGGTTTATGATTCTAAAAATTGTTTTTTGATACTCGCTCTGTGGGCAGAGCACAGATAGAACAATCAGGCTTTTTTAGTAAAGAAAAAAAATAAGATTCAGTATAAAATGTAAATAGGACATCTACAATTTAAAAAACAAAAAGCCCTCTATTAGTGTCACCGATATTTCGACCGTTGCAATACCGATCGACTCTTAACTTGAACGAAAAAACGACAATTTTTGACTGACAAACAAGTTTGTCTTTTCAAAATTATTTCAGCCAAATATATTCAAAATGGACGATGCATTACTTTGGGCACAGAAGTAGATTTGAGGGTAGGTTGGTAGCGAACGCGATGAGTAATAAAATAGAAGCGGGAAAACCAGTGCTTCACGCTTGGTGTTGTTGGTGCACAAACATCAGAATCATTGGCTGAAATTACCCCTTATGTTTCCTTGGTTGTTAAGGGACACATTAACGTAACATCACCAAATTTTGTCCAATCGGAACCTTCGGCTTCAATTCAATAACAACCTGCATGTTCTACACGCAGCATATGTTAATTTCGGAAACACCTGAATTGAAGTGCGCTTTTTTTAGCTCAGCAGGTTAACAAAGCACTACTAGGAAGTGTCCGAACGAAAGACTGAAATTCATTATGTTATTCACTGATTTTAACATAACTATTAATAACTTTCAGGTTTATACAGTTGACAAGTAGGAATATTTTTTGGAGTCAATTTCTTCGCATGTTTGAATAGATTTATCAATAAGAATATTTGGACATACCTTAAAATATACAGAAAACAAAATGTTTATGAAGCGGCACTCAAAGGATGTGATCAAATGTACATGAAAAGTTGTTTTCGTGAACTAGTAATTGGATATTCATTTTCCATACATATATGTTACTGGCTTGTAATTAACTTTTGGAAAACATGTTCATAGAACATTAATTTAGATTTAATTTTGAGGAGAAAAATTTATCATTATTTAACGTCATATGACAAAAATTCAGCTTTTGTGTTATAAAACAGTATGGAAATTATTATGGTTTTCCTGTATTTCAAAGGACATATCTAGATACGCACTATTATAGTCCATTAAATAATATAAATACATCATAATATACGTGTAACGGATTTACTATTATGTATTTATTTTACTGTCTATGTTTGTTCCAGTTTAATATATATTTAGAAATGCAATTTTGTATTGCAAAAGTCCCGCCTGTTTTCTAATTTGTAGAAGATTCTTGAGCATAAGAATCAACCATGTGTGATGTAAACTACTAATGATTGCTAGCATTGTTGCCAAGTGAACTTTCGAGGACTTATCTTAAGGATTATAAACCGACGCGTCAAGAGACAGTTTAATAATATTGTTGGTTTTCTTCAGTTAGTATACTATAAAACTTGGAAGCTATAACTGATAAACCCTTATTAATCGGAAAAATATATATATTTGACCAGGAACGTTTATGGATTTAAAAATTTACAAACCGTTTGATATCTGTGAACTAAGGTCAGTATTTCTACGAGGACATTAGATATTTTTGTCAGTGGAAAATCTTACGTGTTAAAAAGATAGTTAGCTTTTCGTCAAAAGAATGTACTTGTGTATCAACAGTGAAATGTACCTATATCAATTCAGAATTAATTCGTTCTCCTTGAACGTTGATAAAAGATTCAGTTCCAGTCCAGAGAAAAGACTCAGTATTGTTTGCAAGAGTGTAAATGTTTTGTATATAAATTATTATCTGTAATAACTGTTATTATAAATTATATTGTTGTTTGTATATTAAAGTATATTTGTGTTAAGAAAGAAAATTATATCAACCTTCTTGGCAAATATCTAAAGATATTTTAAACAATTAAACAATATCAACATTCAATTCACTTTTAAATTCAAATTTCCGTTTGTTTGAAATCGTAATACGTAACATAATAAATCGGAGACTTGTCCGAAATAATTATAATACGTAACATACGTTAGTGTGACAGTCATTAATCTCGTTTTTAAGTTTCATATTACAGATGGAAATACTTTATGATGCCTTGACATAATATTATTATGATTCTACCCAAGTAAAACCTTACCTTTACACTGTAAGAATGGAAATAAAGTATATTAGTTTAGCAAATTAAAGAGCATTACGCTCTCTTCACTTACCTTGACATCAGGATTAAAGAAATACAGTAATGGATTAGCTCGGAGCCGTTCTGCTTCCATTTGCATTCTTCGAACCTCCTCTCTTCTCTGAGAGCTCAGCTCGGACACTTCTTCTCTCGTCATTATCTTAGATTTCGTTACTGCTGCCTGAATATCAGGAAGACTTTTTTTTTCTTTTAAAAACCGCAGGCTTACTGGGTTGGAGTTGAGAAGGGGGTTGTCTTTTTGTTACTCCACCGTAAAGGGACGTAGTCCTTGGAGGTGTGGAATCAAATATTTTTTCTTCTTTCTCACTTAAGCGAGAGGTAGTCAACACAGCGCTGCTACCTCTTTCACTATCACTAGGAGCAGAAACAAAGAGTCCAGGATCAGTCTGACTCTGAAAATTCTCAGCATAGAGATTAGGTAGAGTAGATCGCCGTGGCACATGACCAGGAGAAAGGTCATAATTGTCCATGCTTTCGGAAACCCCGGAGTCAGGAGTACAGTCCGGAGTGTAGCGTACGGGGATGTTGTGTAGTGTTCAAAGGAGGTTGAACGGTTTGTAATTTGTGTATACTCAATTGATTTGGAGACTGGCTAGAACGAGCACGAGTCTTAAATTGTTCATGTTCGAGAGAGTACTGGTCAAGGTTCTCAGTTGCTACCTGGCGCATGGTATATTTACTTTCTATTTCTCTATAGCTGGGTTTTCTTTGGTGCCGAAAAGAACCTTGTGAATTTCGAGTGAATGCTCCATTGCCCGTTGATGTAAATGACGGTTCTAAATAATTCATGGGTTTCTGATTGGCTTGATAACTTTCTTTCGCTAGAGTATTTTCGTGAAATGGAACTTGAGATTTGCTACTATCATATCGATCAATGTTCATTGTTAAAGCGTCTGAAGTTACCTGTTCTGTATGTACGTGTTCTCCTGGATTCAGTGCTAAATATTCCTGAGAAACATTACCCTGGTGGAGGTATAGAGAATGAGTTCTCTCTTGAGCTTGTTTATTTGGCACCGTAGTTGATGGTCTTCGTGTTGTATTGGTTTCCTGATTGTGTCTATTTTCATCTAGATTTACTTTGAGTAATTCATTCTCTACTGTAAGAAAATAAATCAAAGTTTTAAAACTGTTGATACAATAATAAATTATTGAAAAAATTATGCATTACTAAAGTGCATTCATTTGATTTAAACAGATTGGAGGCAGGACTGGATCGAATGGAATGTATTTTTAATATATTATACTAATGTATTACGATATAATCATGTATGTAAATATTAAACACTTCTATTCATCATTGACCAATATTTTACAAACCGTAAAATAAGTTTAAATATTGACATAATTTAATTAAAGATAATTTTTACGCATCTTTAAGACGGACCATTACAATTCGCAGAATAAACGTTAATAAGATTTATACGTTAGTGATATGTTATTATTATAAACTTTAAGTAATAAGTACTACGTGTACTTTCGTTTATATACATATATATATTTTTGAGGGGGTAACCGAATTCTTTATCGAATATTAAAAAAAAACATTTTTATAATGTTTCTTATAATTCAAAAAGTTAGATATTAATTCAGGTTATCAAATAACAGACACATAGAAAGTTGATTCGAATTTCCTATGTTCTTTATTACAGTAATGTTGATCCTACATTCTGAAAGATACTGCCTTTCATATTAGCTCATTAGCTGAGAAATTCTCTTTAACTCATGTTTACTTTGCAAATCAACATAAGTTAATATTGTATGACTTCTAATGTGATAAATACGTTTACGTCTAAACTAATTTTCGAGACTATGTTAACTTGTCTGGTATGCAATAAAGATGAAGTATAATCATACTACGATATGTGAATTATTCAGAGATAGAACGTTACATTAAACAGGGCGTATTACTTTATAATTTGAGTATCATCACTATTCACAATCGAACGTAGGATTGAGATTATGTTAATAAATGTCATCCGTGAGAAAAACTACACATTTGTTTAATTTTTGGTGAGATTTTCATTATTTATTTAATTATCTTTTAACGAATTATAAATTCGACTTATAATATCTTTGTTGAAAGAGATTATAACCTGTCAGTGATTGGAAGTCCAGAATTAACTCCTACACTTTTTGCTATAAATCAAAATCAAATCCTGCTCATGTTTCAAAAGTGTGAAACTATAGACTTTGAATGGGAAACCACTCGTCTCTAATTACGGTGTCATCTTAAGTAATAGAAACGAATTGTGAATGAAGTCCTGTTAATAATTGAGACGAGCAGACGTTGCAAAAGACAATATATACCTATAGTTGCAAATTACTAAGATAATAGATGCTGGGAATCATAAAGGAATTACTCAAACTGAGCATTTTGGAAGTACACTGTCGGAAATTTCTTTCGAAACATGAGTTGTTACTCAATTTATATGTACAAACAGTGAGTAAAAATGTGAACATTAGCTTGTCAACCTTGATGGAAATTCAAATGTTTGATTTAGTGTTTAGATTTTATATCCTAGATGATATACACATTAATGATCATTTGTATACTCATTAGTTAGACAACCATTACTTATAGTTAATCTATACCTAAAAAAATGGCTTAAGTTAAAAGTTACTTTCTAAAGTAGATGCTATGTACCTACCTGGCTGGTGAAACTCTGGGGCGAACTGTTTTGCTACTTTCCGTGCAAAGTCAGAATCTTCCTTAGCGTGTATCGCAAAAACATTAGCTTGTTCTGCTTTACCTCGAGCTGTCGCTGTTCTGAACATAAACAAAAAAAGGCAAAATCGGTGATTTTAATTCTGAATGAGAAATATAGAAAATACACCTGAAAGAAAGACAGTTTTTAATTTCTTATATTTATGTTTTCAGAAAGGAAATAGTACGGATGTAATTCGTAGCACTTACATTTACGATAATAGTTACGAAAGGTACTTTTCCAGTTAACCAAAGACAGACAACAAATTATTTCTATATTTGTGACTTACGTAGTAGATACGACAACTGTGTGCAGAACTGTGCTGATTAATAAGACATCGGCTTAGAAACATAAGTCGTATATTTCTACGAAATCATGTTATTAATTACTTTTAATGTTATAAGTTTGGCATCATATTTCTACTCGTTTTGAGTTTCAACCTGACCATGCACATATTATAAGCACTTAATATCATGTTATTATTACAAAACAAAATTATAGTCTTCCCGTAATGCCATAAATTTTTAAGATGGCTATTGTTGGAACGTGTTTTTGTTTTACTATGTGATAATGTTTGAACTCTTTTTTTTTTTTACATTGAAAATAATAGTAATTCAGACTAAACAAAAGTTAGCATACAGCTAATTCAGTAAACAAGAAAATGAGTTACTTATACATGTATGTACAGCATAAACGTAAAACCGAAATAATCATAACATATTCATAACACTAAGTTAAGGTACATAGATTTAACGAAAGCCAAATGTTTGGGAGCTCATTAGGTCTATCAAGTCCCGCGATTTTCTTCGTTTGTGTCTTCCATATGGGCTCTAATAATAGCCTTAAGAAAAACAAAATAAGCTAAAACATGCTTTTGTTTTCACAGATGGGCAAATCCAAAAAACAGATCAAAAGAAGATTCTATTTCACAACTACGGAAAGAGTAAAGCCTACTTTTAAGTATATTTCTGTAATGAGAACCTGACTTTAAATACTGAATACCTATGGGTTTGTGTTTTATTTTATTTTAGACAAGATATACAGCTATTTCTTCGTCAACATGGGTAACAACAAAAGAAGCAATACAGTATTAAGCCTATTGTTTATCATGACATGCGTAATAAAATTTATAATGTTATTTCAGACAACTTAAAACAATTATAATTGTATTGGGTTGAGGAATAATTCGTGAGCGTTTTTTCAAGTTAAAAATATATTCATAAATGAAACGCTTTCGCAAAATATTTCATGCCATTTGGTAGATAATTTTTTGCTCTAATAGATGGTGTGTTTGATTTTCATATGTCTGTAATTTTTGCTTTCATTTTCAGCTCATTAAATGGAATGTCAAGTGGACAAAATCGAGCATTTTCGACACCATCTGCTTTTCGCATTTAATTTCTTGCAATTTCGTTTAAAACAATGCATACTCTATACCTAGGTATTACATGAAATAAAGTATCATAATAAATGTTTTAGGTGTAATGTGTTCATGCATTGAAGTATTGTATAGTCTTCCATGTAATGCTTGAATGAAATTATTTAAAAACGCTCACGAATTATTCCTCAACCTAATACATGGACGTTTAACATTATTATCTTTAGTATATATCTGTGGCTAAAGTTTCTAAAGAGGTTATTAAACTGTTATAAAATAAAATTTCAATCCAATCTTCTCCAGTTAAAAGTTTGTTTTTTATTGTTGGAAATAGTGCTAATTAACACACAGTGTGTGTGAAAATTCCCTATACTTTGAAATTTGATTAATCTTCCAGAAATACTGATTTGAAGCCATTTTGGTGTTATAATGTACGTCAGTGCTCATAGTTCGTTGAAAAAAGTCTATTATCTCTACTTTAAAACCAATGTAAGATTAAAAATGAATGAGAGTTGTAACACTTTAAACTATGTTTGTAATATTTGGCTACTACTGGAACTCAAGTAAAGTATTTATAGCATTGAAGCTGATAAAGCATGGATCTATATGATAACAAGCAACATAACAACTTCATTATAAACTAGCAAGTACTTTCAACCCATATACTTTTGTATTTCTGTCTTTTTAACATTAAACTATAATAAACTAATTAAAAATGAGGAGTTAAAAATATTATTTGCAAATTTCGGGTGTTTTCGATCACACTTGTTATCTTAAACAATAAAATTTACTTTGGGTACGTCAACATCATTTAATGACGCAATCACAAATATTGGTTTACGTACGAAAGAAGCGAGACTGTTAGGGTATCTTATTGTTCCGCCTCCCTTGCAGACGTAAGTGACTTGCGAGGCGCGTATTCAATGAATAATTACTAGGATTATTTTTATTTAATTTTGAGCTAACTAAATCTCTGTACTGATCTTCCAGCTACAAAAAAACAGATAATCAGGTTTAGTCACGAGTTCGGTTAAACAGAAAATTTTGTTTTATAAAGTACTGTCAGATGAAAACTACAGGTTGAAATATCGCTCGAATTAAAAACCAAGTTTGTTTAAATACTCAATATTTGTTTCATAGAGTATTGTCAGATGAAACTACACGTGGAAAACACCACTTTAATACAAAAAAAAATATTTTTTTTTTGAATCCGCGATATTTGTTCCTTGTTCTGTAAAGTACTGTCAGATGAAAACTGCAGGTTAATTAAAACATCACTTTAATAATGAAAAAAAAAACTTTGTTGGAATACGCCATATTTTTCAGGATCTTAATAAAATGCCCTTATAATATGTAAGTATTTTATAATAAAATGAATATTTATTGATTATAATCACGTTTTGCCTTTAGAGGTTGATACAAATATGGATTTTTTTTGTCACGATTTACAAATTAGATCATTAGCTGAATGCTCATCATAAGATAGGAAATAATAAGTAATTATACTTCAAAAAACGTATATCTAAATAAATGTTTTATGAACATGCTTTTTAAAAGTTAATTATAATCTAGAAACATATATGTATGAACAATGACTATTTTTATTTCCGGTTCAAGAAAACTTTTTATTTATATTTGTTATTTCTTTTACTTAATGCCTAATTAACATTTACTTTTAAGTTATGTCCAAATGTTCTCAGTGATAAGTCCTTATAAACTGAAAAATGTGAAAAAACACTCATTATAAAAGACATTTCTACTTGGTCAACTATATGACCCTGCAAATTATTAATTTTGATGCTAATGGCAGTGAATTTTATTATACATTTCGGAGTCTTCTCTTTGGACTCTCTTCCTAGTTCTGGCTTTGTTAGCCTGCTGAGCTGAAAAAAACGCACTTTAATTTGGATAGTTTCTAAATTGGCACGTGCTACGGGTAAAATATGCGGATTATTATTGACTTGTAGCCGAGAGTTCCGACAGGACAAATTTTGGTGACGTCGCATCAGTGTGCCCCCTTAACAACCCAGCAAACTTAATGGAGAATTTCAGCCAATCATTATGATTTTTGTGTTCCTGCAATATCAAGCGTGGGCGCTCATGTACCCGCTTCCTTTTTTATTACTCATCGCGATCTCCACCAAGCTACTTTCAAGACTACTTATACGCCCAAAAGTAGTGTATCATTCGTTTTGTATATATAGATAAACAGAAGACTTTTTAAAATACAAACTTGCTTTTTAGTGGCAGAAAGTGCTGTCGTTTCGTGTAAGTTACATGTCGCTTAGTGCCGCAACGGCCGACATAACAGTGTGACAAAAGGACAGACGGATTGCTTTTGGTCTTTTTGTAATAGATACCGTGTTTTTATAGTGAAATGATCAACGCTGAGAAGAAATAGAATACTTGCCTTCTTATTTTCTGTTACTCCTATAGCTAAGACAATAATGAGCGCAGTAAATCTGATTCTTGTATGTTAGTGGATACAGAAATAGTGCTCAGTTTTAAGTATTAATTAAATCGAAATGCAGGTATTAATTTGTTTGGTTACACGAGGGCTATCTGTGCTAGCCATCCCTAATTTAACAGCGTAAGATTAAAGAGAATTCAGCTAGTCATCACCATTCCCTACAACTCTTGGGCTATTCTTTTACCAACGAATAGTGGAATTGACCGTCACATTATAACACTCCCACGGGTTAAAAGGCGAGCATGTTTTGTGTGACGGGGATTTGAGCCTGCCACCCTCAGATTACAAGTCGAGCGCCTAAATCACCTGGTTATGCCGGGCCCATAAAAATTCTTCCCATGACTTACAGAAAAGACGATAAAGTAAGTAAGATTTATGTAATTATAGAATACATTAACGCTATTTCTATATTTACAACATAAGGTACAATTAAAATTATATTTGAATCTTAGAACGAAAGTATATTGTATAAAATTTGACGGATTTTTATTTTGAGCAATTTTAATATACCTAATTTATATACGGAGTGTTTGTTTGAAGTTAAACACATATCAATGAAATGGGCTATCTATGTTCTTCTCACAAAGGGTATCGAAACCTGGATTCTAGTGTTGAAAGTTCGCAGACATAATGCTCTGTCACTC